>NW_028245681.1:0-37839 GCF_964263255.1 Lissotriton vulgaris
TATATATCGCGCACCCGCAATCCACTGCTGATGATGTCACATATTACATCATTCATGACATGGTCAGTGACATCACTGATGACATCACTGATCACAACATCCAGTGATTGTATGTGTCTGTAAAGTTTAAATATGTTTCACATATTGAAGAATGAGTGGATGTATAAGTGTCTGGATGAAGAATTTAGTAGGTGCATGACTGACTGTATGAGTGAGTGATTAAATGTGTCTCACTGAGTACATGGGTTAGTGAGTAAACTGTCTTAATTCGTGCATCAGTATGTTTGTTGTTGTGTAAGCTGCTGCATGTGTTGATCAGTAGCTATAAGAGTGGCCATATGGGTTATTGATTGGTTGCCCAAATATTTGAATGGGAGGCTGAGTGTGTGTGTGGGTGGCTGGGAGGTGCGTGACTCTGTGCATAGATGTGTGAGCAGTTGATTCACTAGATGTATGGTTTCAAAAGTGCACGTGGAAACAGCTATATGGGCGGTTGACTGTGCATGGGTGTGTTGGTGAGTGAATGGATTTCTCATTGCTACATGTGCAAGTAAGTACGTATGTAAAACACAATACATGTGAGAGTTGAGATATATAAATAACTGAACATAAGAGCCAGTGAATGTGTGAGTGGCTGTATCGATCACTGTGAGCTTGTATCAGGGATTATATAAGAGAGTAAATATGTGTTATTATATGTTTGAATAAGTAAGATGTGTATAACTGTATAGTTGAGGAAATGGAGGTGTGATTGATTCTTTGCATGACTGACTAGGTGTGTGAGTAACTCCATGGATGAGTGACAGTCTGTGAGTGTCTGTTTATACTGAGTGTATGTAAGGTTATATTAGAGTCTGAAGAGGTTCATTGTATTATCACATGAGTGATGTGATCAGTGATGACAAATGAGATGTCATCAGTGATGTCATTTGAGTTGTCATCAGTGATGTCATTTGAGATGTCATCATTGATATCATTTGAGTTGTCATCAGTGATGTCATTTGAGATGTCATCAGTGATGTCATCAGTGATGTCACTGACCATGTCATGAATGATGTAATATGTGACATCATCAGCAGTGGATTGCGGGTGCGCGATATATAGTTAGCGCTTATAGTTAGCTAACTATATATGGAATTTCAATGGTTTTATGCGAGTAAAATAAGGTTTTGTAAATGCTAATTCCTAACTATATATGGCCTATAACCTATGGTTTTTTCATTGAATTTTCAAGGTTTTGTAAATGCAAATTCCTAACTATATATCCACTATAACCTATGGTTTTTTCTGTGAATTTCATTGGTTTTTTAATAGCAAATATGAAAAGCTTTAAAATGTCAAGTACGTGATAGATAAAAACATTTTCGTATTTATGCACGCTGATGTGCTTTGAACGCTGCCCCCCCCCTCCCCTCCGTTGTAATCCGTCGTACCTCCTTGTCTCTCCATTTGATTGATTGTTGTCCAAGCATTTACTGTTTTAGAATTGGTTCTCTTTGGATCATTCTCTATTTACAAACAAGCACAAAGTCGCAATACTCTGTTTAGTCTTTGCAGATAGTGAAAAATCGTGTAAAAAAAATAAAAGTAATCGAGCAAAATCAGTAGGCCACTAATTGGATCTCTTTTTGACCTCGCTAAAATAGAAATATTAGGAACAACCCTTCTTGAGAAATACGAAAATAGTGAGATGAACTGAGCTCCACACCATGAGGGCTGCAAGACAGCTCGGCTCCATCACCCATCCCGCACAAAATAATGACAAACCCTATGCAAATATTAAAAATATAGACAACACACCAGCAAAGAAACAGGGTAAAACATTTTATTAAAAAACTATTTACATAACGTTGGTTTATAAGATGATGTCAGTAGTGGACCGATGTGTGAATAGATCGAAAACAGCACAAGGCTCCAAGATCCGGATAGCAAGCTCCTGGATGTTGGGTGCCATAGTTTAGAGTTCTGAATTTCAGCCTTTTTCAATGCCTGTGCTTTGTTGAATCAAAATGGCGGCTTGACACAAAGCTGACTCAAGCGTTGCTACTGATGCTATGCAGACCAAAACTGGTTTTCAGTTTGTACATTTTTCTAGATTTTTCAATCCAAGTTTGGTTGACTTTGTAGAACGATGGCTTCAGATTTTCAACATACGGTGTGGTGGCGCTGACTGGGAGGGGGCGCTTCGCTCCTGCCCCCTCCCCAAGTAAGATTTTCATACGTGAAAGTACGTTAATGGTTTTGGTCCCTGAGATGCTTCGATGTCACTACCATTCTCAAATAGCATAAGTTCTAGATGTTGGGTGCCATAGTTAAGAGTTCTGAGCAGCGCTTGTAACACTGTCTGAAGCTTATTTCCACCTACTGCAGCTTCACTATTCTCAAAGTAAGTGAGTGTCGTTTGTGGACCTGACTGCATTAGAAAACAATGTAATATGTTACCTTCCTAAACAGCTTGACGGAGGCCCCTGAGGGACGCTGTGATGGCCATGGACTCGGAGAAGACGCTTGGCTCCGACACCCTCCCCAAGTCTTATAGCACTGGTGTAGCCTGAGATCGCCCCCGACATAGGCGGCCGGCTCCCGGGGTCCGGCGGTACTTTTTGCCTTTTGATGACTCTTCAATTCTGGACCTTGTCCCACAATCCGTTTGACCTGAAGACAAGCTGTAGTGGGGCGCCCCTTTATCGTTTTAGTTGCCATTCCGCCCGCTTTTGCTACACTGTGCCTCTTCCGCCATTCAGCTGTTTTCCGCCCGCTCTTGCGACTACAGCGTCTCGCTCACCATGTAGTTGAGATGCGCCCGCTCTTGCGGTGCAGCGATAGGCGGCTGCCACAGGACTCTCAAAATGGCGGCCGGCTCTTCGGTTTTGGGCCTGGTCCACTAAAATGGCCCTGGGACACCTTGGAACTCGGACGCTTGTCTGCTAGGGCTTGGGTCCCATTCTCGAAAAGCGTCCCCTCAGCCGTGAAGATTCTACAAAAGTCTTGGGGGCCTCCGACTCCCGCAGGCTTCTGGTGGGGAGCGGCTGCCATGATTGCTCGTGGAATGGCCACGACGGAGCTACGAGATGGTAGTGGTCTCATGCTGACGCCAGCTTTAGTCTGAAACATCCAGAAACACTGTAGACTACCAATTCGATCAGTTCCGGTAGCGCCCCAACATGACCCGGAAGAGAAGAACTTGCCCTCCCCTCTTTGACTGATGGTTCTTGTTGCCTGTCCCCTCTGTTGTCATTTAACAGAACTTTTTGGACTGCTGAAAGGGGTTGTGTTCTGAACGCTGGTTGGTGGAGACATTTAGACTATATTCTTGACCTACGTTGTCGCGTAATGCGTTTTATGACACGCCGCGTTAGCGCACCCGGAAGTGATCCGAGGCGCGGCGCGCAGCGCGTAACGTAAGCATAACAGGTCATGTGACTTGTTAATAAAACTTTTCATTGGTTCATTTTACTTTTGTTAATTTAATGATGAAAAGCTTGGTCTTATGACCTAAAAATTACGGTTTTTATTATTTTCGAACAATATTTTTTTTTCAAACATATGTTATAATATTCCAGGCTAATGTACTTTCCCGGAAAATTTACAACTGTCTTGCAAGTAAAATATATTCCTTTTTCGAGAAAAAGGGCGTTTCTTCCTTCCATGACGGAGCCGTTGAGTAAAAGAGATTCGGCCTGCTGTCTTAGTCGCCGATACGCCTGATTATCAGATTCTTATCGATCACTTTATGTTGCAGACATGAAAAACACAACTGCCCTTGACCATTTATCTTTACTGCGTTCCTACATATTATACCTTTTATCCGTCATGTAATTGGACTGCTTTATTTCACTTGCCTTTTACTGATTCGAAAACAGTCACTAAAAGTAAAAACTTTACAAATGAAAATACTACTACCGTGTTTTGTTTTAAAAACCTTTATTGTGAAAATGTCAGTATACAAATACGGGCCTATAACCACGTGGGCCGGCCACGGAGCAAACTCAAATCGTATATGATGAGGAGACATTTACACTGTAGAAGAACGTAACGAGCGGGCCATTAGGTGACAAGAACAAAGGTGTCTAACAGTTGCGGAATCGGTGGACGTACATTTTGTAATTAAAATACGACAGGGCCACTTACAATAACATTTTCTAGATATACATTTGCGGGCAAAGAGTTACGAGTCCCATTTATACCGGGCGCCATTTTGGGCGAGGCCGGGCAGGTCCAAGATATAGTCAAAATGTCTCCACCAACCATCGGCCAGACCAGAACCCCTTTCGGCCCTTTATGTTACAAGATGGTGTCTTCTATTCAGAAAATATTGGTGGCAGCATTTTGAAAGGAAACAGAAACAGCCGTTCTCCTAGTGAGTTTCACATTGTTACATTTAGGAAGAATGTTGAAGAGTAGTATGTGGAAAATCTGAAGCCATTTTTCTACAAACTCTCAATCAGACTTGGATGGAAAAAAAAACCTGAAGAATGTACAAACTGAAAACCAATTTTTGTCTGTATAGCACCAACAGTAACGCTTGAGTCAGCTTTGTGTCAAGCCGCCATTTTCATTCAATCAATAGCGTCCCCCTGCACACATTCAGGGACCTGGTCGTGTCTTCAGATGAAACGCATTGTAGGAAAAGAAGCAGAAAGGAAAAGGAAAAATGTTCCGCCGGACCTAGTGAAGCTGCAGCAGGTGCAAATAAGCTTCAGACAGTCTTACAAGCACTGCTCAGAACTCTCAACTGAGGCACTCAACATCCAGGACTTGCCATTCGGATCTTGGCGCCTTGTATTTTTGTTTTGTTTTTGATGGAGGGGAAAGAACAAAAAACAGACATTGAAAAAGGCTCAACAGTGCAGGGCGCCTTGTGCTGGTTCCGACCTATTCACACATCGGTCCGCTACTGACATCACCTCATAAACCAACGGGGCACCCCACGCCGACTTTCGGCGCAGCATTGTAGGATGGCCACACCAGTGCGGCAATTTGCTGGACACCACCTCGGTGCCATCCAGATCTCGGCGCGTTCATTCATTCAATAGCGTCCCCCTGCACACATTCAGGGACCTGGTCGTGTCTTCAGAAGAAACGCATTGTAGGAAAAGAAGCACAAAGGAAAAGGCAACAAGTTCCGCCGGACCTAGTGAAGCTGCAGCAGGTGCAAATAAGCTTCAGACAGTTCTACAAGCACTTCTCAGAAATCTCAACTGAGGCACTCAACATCCAGGACTTGCCATTCGGATCTTGGCGCCTTGTGCTGGTTCCGACCTATTGACACATCAGTCCACTACTGACATCACCTCATAAGCCAACGGGGCACCCCACGCCGACTTCCGGCGCAGCATTGTAGGATGGCCACACCAGTGCAGCCACTTGCTGGACACCACCTCGGTGCCATCCGGATCTCAGCGCGTTCGAGTCACTGTGCCGGAAGAGTAACCGGAACTCAGCTGAACACGCCGTCTTTCGGCGCAGCATTGTAGGATGGCCACACCAGTACGGCAATTTGCTGGACACCACCTCGGCGCCATCCGGATCTCGGCGCGTTCGAGTCACTGTACCGCAACAGTGACCGCAATTCAGCTGGACACGCCGTCTTTCGGCGCAGCATTGTAGGATGGCCACACCAGTGCGGCAATTTGCTGGACACCACCTCGGTGCCATCCGGATCTCGGCGCGTTGTGCTGCCTTCGGCCTATTCGCACATCGGTCCGCTACTGACGCCGCCTCACGTGCCAACGGATTTTCTACGCTTTTTGTAGCCCTATGTCGCATAACAGGTCATGTGACTTGTTTATAAAACTTTTCATTGGTTCATTTTACTTTTGGTTTCCTAAAGATGGAAGGCTTGGTCATATGACCTAAAAATAACACTTTTCATTGGTTTAGAACATTTTTTTTTCCCAAACGATGAAAGCCCCACCTTGTTTCTGGATCATTCAGACTGAAGCTGGCGTCAGCATGAGAGCACCACCATCTCGTGGCTCCGTCGTGGTCATTCCGCGAGCAATCATGGCAGCCGCTCCCCACCGGAAGCCTGCGGGAGTCGGGGGCCCCCAAGACTTTTATACAATCTTCACGGCTGAGGGGACGCTTTTCGAGAATGGAGCCCAAGCCCTAGCAGGCAAGCGTCCGACTTCCAAGGTGTCCCAGGGCCATTTCAGTGGACCAGGCCCAAAACCGAAGAGCCGTCCGCCATTTTGACAGCCATGTGGCAGCCGCCTATCGCTGCACTGCAAGAGTGGGAGCAACTCCACAACATGGTGAGCGAGACGCTGTGGCCGCAAGAGCGAGCGCAACTCAGCTAGATGGCCGCCACCTGGGGAGACCCGTTCACGCCGCCTCCCCCCCCCCCCCCCCCGGGCCGCCGCACGCCAATTTTCGGAGCAGCATTGTAGGATACCAAAACCAGTGCGGCAGTTTACTGGACATCACCTGGGTGCCTGTCGTACATGTTGTGTCAGCCATGTGACACTGGACACAGACCGCTACTGACGAGGCCTCCCCCCGCACCACCCGGGACGCCCCACGCTGTTTTTCTGTGCTGCATTGTAGGATCCCTAAACCAGTGCGGCACCCAGGCGACATCACCTGGGTGCCGTCCAGAACTCTGCACGTTGTGCTGCCTTGGGACTATTCGCACAACAGACCGCTACTGACGAGGCCTCCCCCCGCCCCACCCGGGACGCCCCACGCCAATTTTCGGAGCAGCATTGTAGGATCCCTAAACCAGTGCGGCACCCAGGCGACATCACCTGGGTGCCGTCCAGAACTCTGCACGTTGTGCTGCCTTGGGACTATTCGCACAAAAGACAGCTTCTAACCATTGTTGCTTTTTGTGTTAATAAATGTTTAAATGTTTTTAGTTTTTGTTCTGTTCATTATCGTTAAAAGTTAATAAAGTTTTATAACCTTAATTTGTTGGAGTGTTATCTATTTTTTGAAAAACGGGTGAATGGGGCCTTGAATCGGGTTATTGTCATGTGTGGGCTTTGGAAGTGTGCTGCTGCAGGATCGGACATTTCAAACTCAAATGCACGTTCTTTTTCTTACCTTTCCGAAGCATGGAGCGCAATAGCAAGCAGAGAAAGAGTGATGCACGTGTTGAACACTACCTGACCTGGCAAGTTGCTGGCAGTGCCCCCCCGCCCGCTCCTGAAAGAGGGCACACACACACCGCCGCCCCGAGTACTTCACAAATCTTTAAAAGACCATGCGCTTGTTCATGAGGCTTAAATGGTTTATCACCTCTTCTAGAACCCCTACATCGACCCTCTGACGTTTCATGGAAAAATTACCATGTAACACAATACCAAGCCCTGTCAGCTGAAACCCCCAAGGAATCGTGGGGCATATTATCAAGGGGGTTTATCTCCGCTTTTTTGGCTTTAAAAACCATGAAAGCGGAGATAAAATTATTTCCCTATTATCAAGCTGTCGCTAACACCAGTTAGTGACACCTAAAAGGAGATAGCGACCATCTTGGGCCCGGCTTTGCATGTCAGTGATACTTATCACTAATGACATGCAAAGTGGCGTGCCAAGATGTTAGCGACTGGAAACAGTCCCTAACATCGCTACCTTCTATTACCAACTTTTGGAGATATTCGCGCTAAGCGCGAATATCTCCAAAATCTAACACCTGCCCTGAGCAGTTCTTAGCCATGTTATCCAATGGGAGGTGGATAACATGGCTAAGAGCATTAGGTCGATAATACATGAATATCGCTGACTTTTCTGCGATAATAGCAAGGTTTATCTGCGATAAAAATCGCCGATGTGCGGCGATAATTTTTGTCTCTAAACAAGTTATAGACAAAAATTATCGCTAGTTGTTAGTAATATGCCCCCGGGTTTTTGCTTGCAGAAATCGGGAGGCGGGAGACTAGCACTGAAATCAGTACTCACACGCCTGAATCAGGAGGATTGCCATGTCTGAATTCTCTACAGCTGGGGCCATAAACTACATCCGCAGGGGTAGGTGATAGCCTGGGACCAGCCTGGCATCTAAAATGGCTGCCGTGCACGACAAAATTGTGGCATTCGAAAAAAGGCAAGATGGAGCAGCCGCTGGAAGAGATATATCAACATATATCAGCCTCCTCAGCCACCCTCAGGAAACATAGGGGATTAGGATATGTCTCCCGCACCCCCTTATACCTAGTACTTTAATTAACGAAGCACAAAATGGCGAATTCCCGTTTCGCTACCAGTTTGCGGCCCAGTTCGCGGCCCGTGAAGCGCTTCTACCGTGAAAAATCATTTTTTTTTTTATTTTCCCCACGGGACCCTTTAATAACCCCAACAACATTCCTAGGGGGTCAAGAGAGAGATACCTTGCCCCCTTTCATTAAATTCCCCCTTAGTTTTTCACCTTTTCTTCTCTCTCGATCCTACCGAGAGACAAGATGGCGGCCGCTCCGGACTGTCACGCAGCAAAAAAAAAAAAAAAAGCTCACGCACAGCCGCTGGAAGAGATGTATCAACATATATCAGCCTCCTCACCCACCCTCAGGAAACATAGGGGATTAGGATACGTCTCCCGTACCCACTTATAACTAGTAATTTAATTTACGAAGCACAAAATGGCGAATTCCCGTTTCGCTACCAGTTTGCGGCCCAGTTCGCGGCCCGTGAAGCGCTTCTACCGTGAAAAATCATTTTTTTTTTCTTTTCCCCACGGGTCCCTTTAATAACCCCAACAGCATTCCTAGGGGGTCAAAAGGAGGATACCTTGCCCCCTTTCATTAAATTCACCCTTCGTTTTTCACCTCTTCTTCTCTCTCGATCCTACCGAGAGACAAGATGGCGGCCGCTCCGGACTGTTTAGAATGTTGACAGACACCGGAGAGCCAATCAGCTTTCTGCGCGCAAAGTTCCGATAAGCGAAAAGTAAGCGGACCGGATCGCTGCCCAGAGCGCTGTTACAGATATATATCTTGGTTTGAACGTTAATTTCTCAAAAACTACTGGAGCACATATATTGAGACCTAGCAAAGGCACATCGGGCTAACAGTCCCTACAATTTTGCCAAGTTTCGTGCAAATCCATTCAGCCGTTCGAGCTAAAAGTGAGTCCAACCGCCCTATGGAAAAATGAATGGGAAAAACGCGTTTTGGGACCCCCCTTTTTTCTCAGCCCCCCCTTGACGAAACCCCACCAAATTTTCAGGAGCTGCTCAGAAACAAAATGTGCCATTTTCCTGAAAATTTCAGCCGATTCCATCCACAAACGCCAAAGTTATTAGACATAGAATTTTCAAAAGTCCCATAGGGAATTAATCCTAACTATATATACCTACTGGCGATAGCCAGTAGGTAATATATATATATATATATATATATATATATATGTAGTTATAGTTAGGATTTTTTCAATGCAAAATCTCAACATTCTATTGGGAATAACTTTGGCGCCGGTTGAGGAATCTGCCTGAAATTTGCCTCGCGGCGCTTCAGTCCTTCCCTGAAAGTTTGGGGGGGATTCATCAAGCGGGGGCCAAGATAAAAGGGGGGTCCCAAAACGTGTTTTCCCCATGTTAATTTCCATAGTTCGTCGACCTCACTTTTAGCCCGAACGGCTGAATGGATTTCCACCAAACTTGGCAAAATTGTAGGGACTGGTAGCCCGATGTGCCTTTGCTATGTCTCAAGATATGTGCTCCAGTGGATAATGAGTAATTTAGGTTAAAAAACAATATACATATCTATGGCCGCCTTCCGGTACGCGCAGCGGGGAGCGCTCCGGGCGCGCTACGCGACTTGCGCATGGAAAGCTGATTGGCTCTCGGGTGTCTGTAAACATTCGAAACAGTCCGGAGCGGCCGCCATCTTGTGTCTCGGTAAGATCGAGACACAAGAGGAGGCAAAAACAAAGGGGGAAATGACCATAAGGGGGCAGAGTAGACCCCCCCTGATCCCCTAGGTTTGATGTGGGGTCCATAAAAGGGGGGTGCGCCCCGTACGCGGACCGGGGAGTGGACCGGGGAGCGTACCATGGGGAAAAAAGAATGACAGAGTTTTTAAAAAATGTAGCCTTTTTTATAAATTCGAGGTAGTTCTAAAAATAACTGTTTTTTCTTCTTTTTGTTGTTTTATATTTTTTTGATGTTTTCTGAACATTTTGTACATTTTTTGACTTTTATGAACTATTTTAGATTTTTTTGTTATTTTTATGGGGAGAAACAAAAAACAGGGAATTGAAAATGGCTCAACTGGAGCAAAAAAAAACAGGAAAAAATAGGGTTTTTTGGGGCAATTGTGGTTGTCACCAGCAAGGAGGATGAGCTTTATGCTCTGTTCACCATAGGAGATGATCTTACCACAAAAAATACATGTAATTCTGAATTCCCCAAACCGTGGTTGTATGCAAGGGATCGTCTCCCTTGTCTCTGGTCCCAATGGAGTGGGTTGCTTTCTTTTGGAGGTGGTGGTTTAAGATTGGGGAGGGTTACTGGCCAGTTCTCTCATCTCTGCAGCAGAATAGTTGTTCGGATGCTTGCGTTGCATGTGTCTAATCATAGTATTATTACCAAAAGAATATTTTTTGTTAGGGTTCCCCCTTGAAAGTTCCATGCCACAGATAAGGCAAGTCACCTTGAGCGCATTGACTTTCGTCTTGCCCTCTGGTATAGAAAAAAACTCCCATACAATGTGCTGCCTTGGCTTGTATGGGGGTATTGTCTTCTTGCAGCCACCTTCTCCCCTCCTCCTTCTCCTCTTCCTCCTCCTCCTCTTCTTGACCAGCAATGTAATGTTGTGGTGGTCCTCTTGGTGGTGGTGGTGCAGATGCTCCAGCTGCTGCTGCTACTGTAGCCATTTTAAAGTACAAAATATTATAAAGATGTTCAAACAGGTCTTCCTCAGTCAAAGGACAAAGTCAGAATAAGGAAAAAAGGTGGGGTCTTTCATCATTTGGAAAAAAAACTGTTCTGCACCAATGAAAAGTGTTATTTTCAGGTCACATGACCTGGGTTTTCATCATTTTGAAACCAAAACTGTTCTGCACAAATAAAAAGTATTATTTTCAGGTCACATGACCCGACGCACTTACACGACGCGCCCCGGGTCGCGTCGTGTAAGCGCGTCAGATGTTTACGTTGCGCGATCGTATTCGCTCGAGTGCTTCCGGGTGCGCTTACGTCGTGCGTATCACGCGGGCGTGGCTATGCGATACGTCACGATGATGTTTTCGTTCGCGGCAATAGCGCTAACGGGACGCTAACCGGTGCGCGCCCCGGGGCTCGCCGAAAAACTGCGCTTTCCGGTGCGCACACCGGCGCGCCCCGGGAGCGCACCGGGAGCGCACCAAGGCAAAATAAAATATATATATATATATATATATATATTAATATATAGGTATAGGTATACAATATAGGATTCATTATAAAAAATATTACATATTAATAGCTATAGAAATTTGCTATTAAAAAACCTTTGAAATTCACTGAAAAAATCATAGGTTTGAGGCCCTATATATAGTTAGGAATTAGCATTTAAAAAACCTATGAAATTCACTGAAAAAAACATAGGTTTCACACCAGTTATAGTTAGGAATTAGCATTTAAAAAACCTTTGAAATTCACTGAAAAAACCATAGGTTTCACACCAGCTATAGTTAGGAATTAGCATTTAAAAAACCTATTAAATTCACTGAAAAAACCATAGGTTTGACACCAGTTATAGTTAGCTGGAAATTTTACTGACATAAAACTATTGAAATTCCCACGTTATAGTTAGTTGGACTACTATAACTTGCGCGCCTGCAATGCACTGCTGATGACGTCACATATTACATCACTCTTGACATGGTCAGTGACATCACTCATGACATCACTGATGACACCATCCTTGTGACAAAGTGTCAGACCTCCTTTCGGTGTAATGTATCCCTTGAAACACATATTCAAAAATAGAAACTAACATTTTCAAAAAAATAGAGATACCCATACCAGTTACAACAACCAATTCAGTAATACCACCATCTATATACACATCCACTCATTCACCAACAGTTCTATATAGTCACTCATACATATATTCACTCATCATATGTAGTGAAACACCTATACATCCTGTTACACACCGACAGTCATCCAAAAGTTCCTCACACACATAATCACACATGCACATAAACTATTGAACATCCATTTATTTGCATATACAGCTATACACACACTACCACCTTACTTCTAAGAAAACTTACACATACTTACTCTCTTAAACAATCACTTATAGAAACACATACTTATTTAAACAAGAACTCTTTCAATCTCTCACTCTCACATATACTCACTTATATACATCAATACTTACATATACTAGATTAAAACATATGTACTTACTGATAAAGACACTAGTGTGACAGTCATTCACTCACTAACACACACATATACACACTCATCCACCCATACAGTCCCGCACATATGCTGTCTTCAAAACACATACAAACAGTGAGTCAGTCATTGATGCATCTATGTGCTAAGTAACACCCCCACCAGACCATACAGACACTCATACTGATACTACAAAAACATCTAATAACCCATATACACACACATGTAGCTACTCACCAACCCATGCAGCCACTTATACACAAAGTGAAACACTGATACAAACATTTAAATATTTAAACAATACTCGCTAATATATGTATTCACTAAGATACACTTAATAAGCCAGTTCACCAATCAATTTTTTTTAAAAAAAACATCCTTTTAGACACTTATTTAAACATTTATTCTTCCATCGACCTTTACATATACATATATAAAACATATTTATTTTTCAGAAAGGCACACATTAACTGAATGGTGTCATCAGTGATGTCATGAGTGATGTCACTGACCATGTCATGAGTGATGTAATATGTGACATCAGCAGTGCATTGCAGGCGCGCAAGTTATAGTGAGTCCAACTAACTATAACGTGGGAATTTCAATGGTTTTAAGTCAGTAAAATTTCCAGCTAACTATAACTGGTGTCAAACCTATGGCTTTTTCAGTGAATTTAATAGGTTTTTTAAATGCTAATTCCTAACTATAACCGGTGTGAAACCTATGGTTTTTTCAGTGGATATATATATATATATATTTTGCATCAGCTTCTTCTCCCCACGATTCCCGCAGACGAAGACACGGCACAGCAACAGGTAGCTTTTCACTTATTTTATTTACACACCATGTGCAAAGCAAAAGTGCATCAAAATGGACGGTCTACGCGTATATATATATATACCAAACTTATCAAATGATCAAATCTGAAAAAAGTAATTTCCAGGCCAGCTTTTGCAGACATACGAGCTTTATTCAGGCTCCACTCGACGGGTTTCGAGGATACTCCCTCTATATATTCCACGAAGAACTCTCCACAACACCTCCAGCAAAGTTATGCCGGCGAAGGAGCACAGACCACACGGATAAGGCAAGATGTTTCGATTTATTCAATTACTGCCAAGTTCAAGAGGATGACACGTTTCAGGCTTGAAAAGCCCTTGATCACATAATGGCTCCAGCAAACTAATTACTTTTTAAATGCTTGACTGTGCACACCCTTCATACCATGTGACGCAGTCATGTGATAATAGACAGTGAGAAAATACTGTGATGAATGAGATATCTCTCTATAATACATTGCGACCATGAAAATGGGGTTGATGAATTAATTTTTTCTGTTTGTTTTTAACATTGATAAATATTCCTGTATAAATACTTGAATATGAAATATCACAGACAATCCATGAGATAACTGTATAAATACATTTCTTTGGAGAACTATACCAACTACGTCCTTGTCATTCTCCCATTAAGAATAACATAAAATGTGTATATCATATAAAATTCAAATATAGATTTCTAGCCTTTATCTCCAATCACATATGTGGATTACATGTCATCAAAAAGTATTATTCCATATCTAATAAATGTGCAAATTTTAGCAAAAATAAATAGTGTTTAACTATACAAACTATTGCTGTGCAAAAAAATTATATCTTGTGCAAAAAAAGCTTACTGTGGAAATAGCTATTGTAATGTGCAAACCACATGATAAATAACATCTACTCATCATATATTCAACAACAATGAAATCCTTTTAAATAAGATAAAACATTGTTTAAAAAGTATATAAATAGTGTTCTAAAATGTTATCATTTGGTAAATCAATGCAAAACAGAGTTAAAATTCATTATACACAAAATACCCTGATTTGATTATTTTCAATATTTGTATGATCATAGCCAATTGGAAATTGATGACAAAACCAACAATTCATGTTACATATTCAAATGTATCTTTCAATATTTCATTCTTTTTTTATACTCATGAAATTAGGGAACCTATATTTCATGCGGAAAAATACAAATCTTATACCAATGCCAGCAATCAAAAAATAGTACTACAAAGTCCAGTATCAAAAATGAAAATCAAGTATTAAACCAATTGTTGTATCAAAAATATCCAGGATTCATTTGATTAATAGAAAGTTGTGCAATTCCTCCGTGTTATTTAACCCTTGCGGCCATTTGCTGTCAAATTCAAGTAACATCCTCGTTTCCAATTGACGCAATTGCCGTTCACGATCGCCACCCCTGCGTGATTTGGGTATAGCGCCTACAACATAGTAGGTAAGGCATGCCACGTCATTATTATGACATCTTTTGAAATGGCGTGCCACAGGGTACCCTGGGTCAGTGTGTAGAATTGCACGGAGTTGCTGTAAAATCCTGACGTGAACCTGTAGCTTGGTACTCCCAACATAATTCAATCCACAGGTGCACGTCAGGACATACACAGCATATTCCGTTCCGCAGTCATAGCTCCCGGAAATTGCAACATCTTGAGCACTGAATGGGGTTCGAAAGTGAGTGGTGTTAATCCCGAATTTTCATGCTCTACAGCTAGAACAATTGAGAAATCCACTTAGCGGCTTAAGCCACATACTGTTTGAGAGTGTTTCGGGACTATTTTTGTCTAATTTTCTTCCCATATTGTTAGCTCTCCTGAATGTTAAAGTGGGACTACTAGACAGTCTTGCACCCAGAACATTGTCAATTTGAAGGATCGGCCAGTTTTCTTAATTATGGACCAAAACTTCTTTTCCTCCCTACTGAACATTGTTATAAGTCTAGGACACTTAGTTTTCTCTACCTTTTCAATTGTAGTATCCGTTGAATTAGACACCACATTAGGGGGTTCTTGGGTCTCAAATAGGCTTTCTCTAGGTCTTAACTCTGCCTTTTTGATTGCTTTTTTCAATAAATCATTAGAGTATCCCCGAACTTTTAATCGTGATAACAAATCATTAAGGCATCTTTCAAACTCAATTTCAGTGCTACAAACGTGCTTTAGTCTTAAAATCTCTTCATAAGGGAGGCTAGCAATAAGGTGTTTAGGGTGCAAACTCGTGGCATGGAGGGTGGTATTTCCAGCTGTGTATTTTCTATGTAAAGTGGTCTCAATTCTTTCTTTCTCAATATAGATTTTCTAATCTAAAAATTCCGCACTGGTCTTACTGATGTGGGAAGTGAATTTTAGATTGAGATCATTTTGATTGATTTCATCCACAAAAACATGGGCATCTGACTCATCTCCCTGCCATAAAATGAACACGTCACCTATATAGCGGAGATAACATATAATTTTTTCATTATACCATGTTTTATGCTGCTTTTTTAGGACTTGTTCCTCCCACCAGCCAAGGTGCAAACACGCGTAGCTGGGGGAGAATCAAGAACCCATTGCCACACCTCTCAATTGTTTATACAGCTCCTTTCCAAAAAGGAAGAAGTTGTTATTTAAGCACCATTCAATGAGTTTTATAAGTGCTTTGTTGTGTTCATATAGCTCACAAGGTCTTTTTGACAAAAAGTATTCCAAAGCCACCAATCCATGTACATGATTAATACTAGTATATAATTACTCAACGTCAAGCATTATTAATAAAATATCGTCACTCCAGCATAAATCATTAATTTTGGTCAAAAAGTCACTCGTATTTTTTACATAGCTCGGTAGTTCCTTAACCAAGTCCTGCAAGAAATAATCACTATACCGACTCACTAGTTCCCTGGCACTTTTGATGGCAGATATAATTGGCCTGCCGGGGACTGGCATGATTTTCTTGTGAATTTTCGGTACTAAATACTAAGCATAGGCGCAAAATCCGTTCCGCTCGCGGATTTTGCGGATTTTTGCCAAATTCGCAATGCGCGAATTACCGCAAATTTGCCAAAAATCCGCAAATCCGCGAGCGGAACGGATCCGGGGGGCAAATGTTCAAGCTACAAGCTTGTAACTATTTTAGAATGGCGCCGGCAAGCTTCCAGCGCCATTCTAAAATAGTTACTAAGTTAGCTTCAACAGGAAGCACTAATAGAAGCAGGTGCTCGAGTTTAACTGAATTCGAGCACCTGCTTTATTTTATCTATTAGTGCTTCCTGATGAAGCTAACTTAGTAACTATTTTAGAATGGGGCTGGCAGCTTGCCGGCACCATTCTAAAATAAAACAGGAGAGGGGCAGAGGGCAGAAGGGCACAACAACGAGTGGAGCAGAGGGCAGACGGGCACAACAACAAGTGGGGCAGAGGGCAGAAGGGCACAACAACGAGTGGGGCAGAGGGCAGAATGGCACAACAACGAGTGGGGCAGAGGGCAGAATGGCACAAAAACGAGTAGGGCAGAGGGCAGAATGGCACAAAAACGAGTGGGGCAGAGGGCAGAAGGGCACAAAAACGAGTGGGGCAGAGGGCACAAAAAAAAACCAGCGAACATGCAAAGCACCCCGCGAACACGCAAATCGCCTCGCGAACAAGCATAAAAAAATCCGCAAATTTGCACAAATTCGCCAATTTTGCGGATTGCAAATTCGCAAATCCGCAAATTTGCGAATCACGAATTTGCAAAATTCGCCCATACTTATTAAATACAGCACAGGGAGTACTAGAAATTCATTGTACATAAATTTGAACTCCTCATTAGAAATCAGACCTTCCCTGCGCCATAGTGACAATTGTTTAAATAAAACTTCTTTTGCTTTAGAATACTCCTTTTGTGTTGTTTTTTCATAACACTCTTTATCCTCCAATTGTCTATTTGTTTCTTTAATATAGTCCATTTTTGGCCAAATAACCAGATTTCCTCCTTTATCAGAGTTTTTGATTACAATTTCGTTGTTGTTGCTTAATTTTTTGATCAGATTTGCATATTCCAATTTTTTGTAATGCATTTTTTTGCCGTTTTTGCTTTAAGTATGTTGATATAGCCGTTTGATATCATTAATTATGCAATCATGAAATGTGTCAACTGGCCTTTAGGCATTAAGGGCAAAAAGGTAGACTTGACTTTGTGTGGGCTCAGGCCCGCTCCTTTTTGTGTCAAATTGATTTTTTGGAGGCGCACTTGAGTAGCCAGATCCACATCAGGACCTGACGACTGTGACAAAGTAGCAGCGTTTAAATCATGCAGAGTTAAAAGATTAGAAATATCTGCAGATTCCATATTATATATATATATATATATATATATATATATATATATATATATATATATATATATATATATATATATATATATATATATATATATATATAGTGGTGGTCACGTATGAGTATACCTTTGCAGTCACTTCTTTTCCGCAGGTTAGGCTGAGCTATGCACTGACCCAAACCCAAAACAAAGCTGCTAGCGCACTGGAATTGTAAGTTTTTGGCAGATCAATGACTCCCTCTGCCAGCGAGGCAGGTAGGGAGAGTGATAGTGGAGGGTTTCTGAGACAGAAGGTTGAACGGAAACCAAATGACAGCCATTGTAGCACCGCTGTAACTAAGAAGAAGAAAAGAACAAACAATATTTATAGTTATTCAATCCTGCAGAAAGTACAAATTCTGTATCTTTTTCAAATGAAACTAAAGGCTCTTTGTGACATAATACTATTTTTCTTCAATTTTAAGGAAGTATTCTTTGATAATCATAATGCTACCATTAAGGTGTGGACAGGAAGTTGATTTTACTGCCACATTTTTAGCCACAATGAAATTGCATAGTCAAGCGATGCAAATCAAATGTCATGTAAATGGTAATTTTCAAATGCGTTTAGAAAGGTGAATGTGGAGAAAAGTGCTGACAGGATGCTAACAAGAGAAATCGGTTAACTGAAGCAAACCATTTCTCTGTGAGAACGCTGATATTATTATTAAGAGACGTCGCTGCATTTTTGATGTCTCTTAAGGGTCGAGTTAATGTGCCTCCTTGTGCAGTCAAAGACGTGCTTTTGGAACTCCGTAGCGCAGCCAGAAGACGGACGGCTTCTTGCTAAGTTGGTATTGACTCCAAAGCAAATATATCGCACGTGCTTCCCGAGAGATAGTGCTCCCCGAGAACTGGTTTTACATCAAGAATGGTTTCATTTTAAAGACTGGAGGTGCCTCCATTTCAGCTGAGGACTTGCCAGTTGCACCATAAGTGGCAGCACAGACTCAATAATAATTAATTATGTAAAGAATAAAAACATCTAATTAAAATGTCACTATTAAAAATGTATCCAAGTCTGCACAATTTATGTAAAACTAATCAGTCCCCCAATAATGATCTAAGTAACTCGCGCTATATGGTCTGATGGCACATTGCTGAATACAATATGCATTTATGTAGTTATATGTATTTGGAGAGCATGAATCTCTCTATACAGCAATTGGGATGTACACTGTATTAGCTGCTTCCACGCGGGGCTAATTCCCCCACGGTGCGGGAGAGGGGCCGAGCGCGGTGCCGTGGCGCCGTGGCGCCGCGGCGTCGCAGTGCTCGTGACGAGCCCAGCTCGTCATGCTGCACAGTGAAGCTTATTATGGAGAAACTCAACCAGCTTATTGAACCTGAATCAACTCCTCAGGGAAAATTTGGAAACGAGCTGTGACCCTGCCTAAATGGGAGGGGAGATAATGCTAGGTGGTATGATGATGTCCCTGCAACTCATTTGTAATAGGCTGATAGTACTACAGTCAATTAAACAGGGCCAAATGCAGGACCCCCAACAAAACGCATCTGCCCCCTGGGCACCACCTTATCCAGATCCTATTTTAGACCTTGTGCTGCATTAGGTGGGAGTACTGATAACCCTGGTGGATGTTTAAGCAAATCCAATACACTATCTTTATCACACACCACTCACAATCACTATCATCTCTCGTATGCCATCCCCTTATGTATGTGTACCTATTGCAAAAATGCAAATAAATGACAGGTAATGTCCATAGTAGTGCCCCGACAAGGGATGGTCAGGGCAGCCATTTAAGACCAGGCTTACATATGGGAATTACCCCCTTAGAGAACCCTCTTCCCAAGATATATATGACCAAGGTTCCCAGGTTAACAAGTAATAATAACTATGAGAGTGGTGATTTCCTTAAAAATAATGTGATACATTGGACGAGACATGTGATTGTGTAACCTATACACTGGCTATCATCTCTGAGCATATATATCTGGAATTCTGTGAATTGGAATTTAAATAAATTATGAGCACATATAAATTACAATGGCCATTATAACACCTCCAGGGGCATTTACATGCTGCATTCAAACAAGGTTGATAATAATAACATGCAAACCATTAAAAAGAAATGTATCTAGAAAAATAGGATACATTGGGAGGTGATGGTTGGGAGGGATTTAAGATTTTTTAGTGATGTTGGATCGACACAAACACTGCATTTCTTAATAGTAGCAGCTAGCAATTTAGAGGTGTCTGGGTATGGAAGAAATCTGGAGGAAGTCCAGTATCCAAACTAAAATGTTCACTGCTGAAAAAAAGTTCTCAAATTAAGGTTCTAAGTTATATCTGATAAAAAGTACCCACAAATCAAAAACCTCTTATCTAACATGACACTACTTCCGGTCCTGCATGATGACATTCTGCCCAGCCATCACTTTTCTAAATAGCAACTGGGCACACAAAGAGTTGGAAGGAGAAATAGTGAAAACATGAAAGCTCAGAAAGGTGTGGAGCAAAATGGACTTTAGTTGCTGATGGATCGTAAGTTGGGAGGTGGCAGTGGAGAAAGAGGAGGGACAGAAAAGGTGGGTTCAGGTAGTGATAGTCACTTCATAACAGTCCTCATATCAGACCAGCACCTTTCCCTCCTGTATGCTCTCACCCAGAGATATTCGAAGATGAAATGGAGAGCGTTCAGACAGGCTCAGACTTCTCTGAAGAGGAAGATGAATCCTTCCCTGCTTCCTCTATTGTTGCTCTGGGGCCATATTATGAAAGTGCCCCGAGGGTGCAATGGGCGTTTGTGCCCGCTTTGCGCCCCCAGGGGAACTTTGCTGTTACAAAAATGGCTGAAGATGCTCGTTCGGCCCCTTCTGTAATACTGGAAGCACTGGCACACATACATTGCCAATGCTTTCTCAAGAGGGCATTCCCTCATTTGCTTGGAGGCTTGGCTGCATACAAATGTGGGAATCCCTTTGCCTCTGTGCCAGCACCATAATATAGATGCAGGAGCAGAGGCAAAGAAGCTGTCAGTGCACATCCTGATAGTAGCCCATTGGAGTGGGGGGGAGGGGTTCCTATGGACCCCCCAGTCATCCCTTTGCAGGTATGTGCAGTTACTCACTGCACCCACCTACAAGGAGATATCTAATCTAAAAAAATTGCAGGCGGTTTGCGGCTTACATAGTGAAACATGGAGCGGCTTCAAAGCAGCTGCTCCGTATTTCAGCTTCATGGCGTGAGTTTGCAGCTTTCCTTGAGGTGGGAAATTCCATGTAATAGGGTGCACTTTCCTTTTTTGTGCCTTGGGCATCGGTTTTAAGGAGCACTGGGCACAAAGAGGGAAAGCGGGCCCTGTGTACTATAGGGCCTGTTGATATTTGCTGTCAGTCCTGCAGCAGAGATATGTTTTTTCAGCCTTAGTCTCTCTTATCCCACACAGTTGTTGTGCAACCCACTTTGTAGACTATAGGGGAGACATGAGATGAGTCATCAATCAATTTGTGTAAGTCAGCATGTACAATAACAATCACATTGGCTTTCATACATAGCACAAATGAAAATGTCAATGCACTGGCACTATTGTCATGGGTAATACAGTATCAGGATATATATGTATATATATATATATATATATGTATATATATATATATATATATTCCATATATAGTTAGTTGCACTAACTATATATCGCGCACCCGCAATCCACTGCTGATGATGTCACATATTACATCATTCATGACATGGTCAGTGACATCACTGATGACATCACTGATGACATCTCAAATGACATCACTGATGACATGTCAAATGACATCACTGATGACATCACTGATGACATCTCATTTGACATTACTGATCACATCACTGATGATATCATTCATGTGATAATACGATGAACCTCTTCAGACTCTAATATAACCTTAGATACAATCAGTGTAAACAGACACTCACAGACTGTCACTCATCCATGGAGTTACTCACACACCTAGTCAGTCATGCAAAGAATCAATCACACCTCCATTTCCTCAACTATACAGTTATACAAACTTTACTTATTCAAACATATACTAACATATATTTACTCTCCTATACAATCCCTGATACAAGTTCACAATGATCCATACAGCCACTCACACATTCACTGGCTCTTATGCACAGTTATTTATATATGTCAACTCTCACATGTACTGTGTTTTACATATGTACTTATTTTGACATGTAGCACTGAGATATCCATTCACTCACCAATACACTCATGCACACAGTCAACCACCCATACAGCTGTTTCCACATGCACTTTTGAAACCATACATCTAGTGAATCAACTGCTCACACATCTATGCACAGAGTCATACACCTCCCAGCCACACACACACACACACTCAGTCTCCCATACAAATACTTGGGCAACCAATCAATAACCCATATAGTTACTCATATAGCTACTTATCAACACATGCAACAGTTTACAGAACAACAGACATAATGATGCACAAATTAAGACAGTTTAGTCACTAACCCATGCACTCAGTGAGACACATTTAATCACTCACTCATACAGTCAGTCATGCACCTACTAAATCCTTCATCCAGACACTTATACATCTACTCATTCTTCAATATGTAAGACATATTTTAACTTTACAGAAACATACAGTCACTGGATGTTGTCATCAGTGATGTCATCAGTGATGTCATTTGATATGTCATCAGTGATGTCATCAGTGATGTCACTGACCATGCCATGAATGATGTAATATGTGACATCATCAGCAGTGGATTGCGGGTGCGCGATATATAGTTAGTGCAACTAACTATATATGGAATTTCAATGGTTTTGTGTGAGTAAAATAAGGTTTTGTAAATGCGAATTCCTAACTATATATGGTCTATAACCTATGGTTTTTTCAGTGAATTTTCAAGGTTTTGTAAATGCTAATTCCTAACTATATATGGTCTATAACCTATGGTTTTTTCAGTGAATTTTCAAGGTTTTGTAAATGCTAATTCCTAACTATATATGGTCTATAGCCTATGGTTTTTTCAGTGAATATATATATATATACATACATATATAAACATATATCATCTGTATATCTATATAAATACAAACATAAATGCATGCATACATATACTTATATGCATACAGATGCATGTTATTTACATGAAAGTTGAAAAAACACTAATAATAGCAAAGCTAAAAAGCCACCTCATTACAAACAGAATGGCTTTAACTTAAACGAGGGCGAGATCTATTGCATTTTCAATACTTGTTTACTTTGGTTCCATCAAGAAGGCATTGAGATGTGTCACACATTTGCCATAAATTCTGAATGTTAGCACTCTAGTTGCACATTAGATCACTGTAGTAAAGCTACTGATCACCAGGGACGTCTGCTGCTGGTATTCAAAGTGCATGTTTCAGTCTGCATGTCAGAATTTTTTTTATGAAATAGAAGAGGATTTGAGAAGTCACTCAAAATGATCCCTAATTTTTCTTTCTGAAGCACTAATCATACTTTCTATGGCAAAATTAACCCCCTCATGTTGTTCCTTTTTAAATTGAGTGTTTTCAGACTTACCACTTCATTCCAATCAAGATGGCTTCTGGTGTGCCATACTTTTGTCATAAGTAAGACTGTTAGCACTCTAGTTGTTCTTTAGAACACTCTGGGACATTCTGTCATTGGGCTATACTTGGGCTACATCTGGGTGATATTTGGGCTACATTTGGGCTCTTTTGTCTTTGAAAAGTCACTCAAAATGTGCCCTAATTTTTCTTTCTGCAGCACTAATAATACCTTCTATTGCATAATATACCCCCTCATTTTGTTCCTTTTTAAATTAAATGTTTTAAGAGTTACCACTTTATTCCCATCACGATGGCTCCAGGTGTGCTATACCTTTGTAATAAGTAGGACTGTTAGCGCTCTAGTTGTTCTTTAGAACACTCTGGGACATTCTGTCATTGGGCTATACTTGGGCTACATCTGGGTGATATTTGGGCTACATTTGGGCTCTTTTGTCTCTGGTGGCCATTTTGGGAGACTGCATGTCAGAATGTTTTAATGAAATAGAAAAGGATTTGAGAAGTCACTCAAAATGTGCCCTAATTTTTCATTCTGCAGCACTAATCATACTTTCTATGGCAAAATATACCCCCTCATGTTGTTTCTTTTTAAATTAAATGTTTTAAGAGTTACCACGTTATTCCAATCAAGATGGCTTCAGGTGTGCCATACCTTTGTAATAACTAGGACTGTTAGCGCTCTAGTTGTTCTTTAGAACACTCTGGGACATTCTGTCATTGGGCTATACTTGGGCTACATCTGGGTGATATTTGGGCTACATTTGGGCTCTTTTGTCTCTGGTGGCCATTTTGGGAGACTGCATGTCAGAATGTTTTAATGAAATAGAAAAGGATTTGAGAAGTCACTCAAAATGTGCCCTAATTTTTCATTCTGCAGCACTAATCATACTTTCTATGTCAAAATATACCCCCTCATGTTGTTTCTTTTTAAATTAAATGTTTTAAGAGTTACCACTTTATTCCAATCAAGATGGCTTCAGGTGTGCCATACCTTTGTAATAAGTAGGACTGTTAGCGCTCTAGTTGTTCTTTAGAACACTCTAGGAGGCTGCAGTAGAACACAAAGGAATCAACTGACAGTCTCTGTCCTTGTTGGGTGTACATGTTTTACTGAGAATGTCAGACTTCATTTTCACATGACTGAGAAAGATAATGTGAATTTACAGAAAATATGCTTTCAGTTTAGCTTATAGATCCCCTTCCAAACCACTGTGGGAAAATCATGAGATATTAGTTTTCTTTCAAACAATATTCATGATATCACAGCAGAAGGTTTTTTCACATGGTAAAATCACCTTAGAACCCACCACAATTCCTAAAACGAGTATGGTACCATCAACAAATGATTTATAATGTAACTAAAGTCCTAAAACCCTCTATTAACTACAATGCTTTTTAATGAGGTGCTATCATGTATATTGGTCCCAAGATGGCTGCCAACACTTCTTGGATGAAGTGCTGACAGCCAATCAGATCAGATGTGTGGTTAGGCTCCGCCCAGATATATATCTTTTTTTGAACCTAAATTACTCAAAATCCACTGGAGCACATATATTGAGACCTAGCAAAGGCACATCGGGCTAACAGTCCCTACAATTTTTCCAAAGTTTCGTGCAAATCCATTCAGCCGTTCGAGCTAAAAGTGAGGCCAACCGCCCTATGGAAATTAACATGGGAAAAACGCGTTTTGGGACCCCCCTTTTTTCTCGGCCCCCCCTTGATGAAACCCCCCCAAATTGTCAGGGGCTGCTCAGAAACAAAATGTTCAATTTTCCTGAAAATTCCAGCCAATTCCGTCCACAAACGCCAAAGTTATTAGACATAGAATTTTCAAAAATCCCATAGAGAAAAAATCCTAACTATATATACCTACTGGCGACCGCCAGTAGGTAATATATATATATATATATTTATATATATATATATATATATATATATATATATATATATATATATATATATATATATATATATATATATATATATATATAACTAACCAATTTTTTGTCCCCAAAATGAGTTCGCACTCCATAGCCAGGTCGGTTGCTTTCCGTTCTATTCTCCGGACCAAACGGGCATCTTAGTCCAATTCACACACCCCTCTCACTGCCGACGCCTTTCGGAGAAACACTCTCCTTCTTCCCAGGCGTTTTGTGAATTTGAAGCACCACAACGCTGCCACAGTCCCACATTATTTAGCAGCGCTCCCACGTGACTTACAAGGCTTCCCCGATTCAAAAAGCTGGTGTGTACACTCGGGGCATTGTGGTATCTGTGGTTGTTTCTTCTATCCCTCCAGTGGGTATGTGACTGTTTCTTAAGTTTGCATTCGGGAGGCAGCCCTCCAGTGGGCTTTTGGGCTGAGATGTCAACTTGCATCGTGTTGATTTGGACTAAGATGCCCGCTTGGTCCGGAGAATAGAACGGAAAGCAACCGACCTGGGTATGGAGTGCGGACTCATTTTGGGGACAAAAAATTTGTGATTTTTAACGGCGGTCTCAGCCGTAGAGTCTACGCATCTTCCTAAAATCAAGGACACCCGGCAGCGGGAATGGTTCCGACATGCCTCGGGCTCAGCCAGGAAATCCGAACACAATGCTTAAGTTTGTACCCAGAAACCTGGCCGAACTCAAGTGCCAGTCACTCGATCTCTAAGAGGGCCATGGCCGGATCAACGGACGTCACCGCTATGTCATCTGCATACGCAAAGATTGAATGCAGAACATCCTGAACAAAGAAAGGTCTTATTAACTGACTATTAGATAACATTTCAATAAAAGGATTTATGTACATCGCAAAAAGTAAAAGGGAGCAAGGGCACCCTTGCCTTTTGCCTCTTGTTATTTTAATCACCTCAGATCTCATACCCTTGGCAGCGATTCTAACGCTTAGAGAAGCATACAGCACCTGAATTGCCGTCATAAAACCTTTTCCAAACCCTGCCTGGTTCATCACTTCCCAAAGATAATGCCACTCCACGCGGTCGAACGCTTTCTCAGCGTCTACTAAAATTAACCCAAGTTTACGTTTTTAACTTTGCGCAATATCAAAAAGAGTGATAACTTTATTTATATGTGTAACGGTTCCTCTATCATGAATAAATCTGTGTAGATTTATTGAAACTAATGAGGTTATAACTTTTGCAATACGATAGTAAAATGTATTTAAATATTTTGGCCTATCACAATTAAGTAAAGAGATCGGGCGATATGAACCTGTCAGCTCTGGATATTTACCCTTCTTATTAAAAACCACTATAGTGCCTTCATCCCATGATTTAGGTGCACCCCCTTTTTGCTCTGCCTTAAATGTTTCAAGCATTACATATTTCAACTGACCAAAGAAAAGCTTATATAACTCTCCTGGAATAAAATCGGGACCGGCCGCCTTCCCTGATGTTAAGCTTTGCACTGCATTTTCTAGTTCATCCATCGTAAGAGGACTATCCAACCATTCTATTTCATCAGGGTCTAATTGATAAGAGCTCCCCCTAGGTATTACTAAATCAACTTCCACATCCCGGCTTTGTTGTTTATATAACTCTGTATAATACTGATGAAAAAGGGTTAAAATCATCTCTGAGTCCTGGCACAATTCTCCTGTGGAATCTATTAAACCCTCAATACGTTGCGAGGTTTCCTGCATGCGTAATCCTAGTGCAAGGCACCTCCCTGTTGCTTCCCCATACTCGTGACATTGTTTTTTATATGTCAGATATTTCTTCGCAGTTTCAATATTCCAAACCCCAGTAATTTTAGCATGACTCCTAGCAACTGCATCTTCAAAACCCGAAATATTCCCCCGATTTGTCATCCCTTGAATTTCTTAAATCAACCTCTCCTCCGCTACTCTTAGTGTGGAATAAAGGTCTCGCATTTCTGCTTTAAGTTTCTTTTGATGAGAAATGCCATAGCTCAAGACGTCACCTCTAAAGCATGCCTTGAATGAGTTCCATACAATATCTATACGTGCAGAATGTGCATTAATACCAAAAAGTTCTGTAATCCATTTTGACATGTACCTCTTAAATTGATCATCTGCACATAATTTCCGATCAAAGGTAAAGCCTCTACTTCTATAATCTATCCGTAAAGCGGGTATTTCTAACATAACAGGAGCATGATCAGAAGCGATCCTAGGGAATAATTGCATCCTTGCCCCGGTTAACAAAGATGAAGGCATAAAAAAGTAATCCAATTGTGCCATTTTTTAATGGGGAAAAGAATAGTAGGTATAACCTGAGTTTGTGGGGTACAAACTGCTCCATACATCCACTAAACCATGATCTTCTAAAAAATTATAGAGAGCCTTAAAGAACTGTGGTTTACGTCCTTTATAATTTATGGGTTCTCTTATAATTTCTTGAGGGGTTAAATTGATATTGATGTCTCCACATACAACCAGGGGAGTTGCCCATGGAGACAAGGTGCTCCGTGAGGCCGTACAAGACTGATAAAATAATTGCGTGGCCGTTTTTGAAAAAGGACTCATGCTAGGAGTTCGTGTTCACAGTCTTTGACTCTGCAGCGGGTATGAGATGTGTGAGCTGGCAGAGGTCTAAGAGAGAGAAGTGTCCAACATTGGTGCTGTGGCAAATCGCTAAGCCCTGAAGAATCTGCCGTAAATTGGTTGAGGCAGAGAAACATGTTGGCAATAGGTATTGGTATGCAACGATAGATACCAACCTTCTTAATTCAACAGTTCACACCTAAGAATTAAGAATAAAGTTTGGAGAATGGTGTGCCTGCTGATTTTAAGCACTTTGTCACCAGTGGAGTGAGTTTTTCGCTCCCCTGCACTTTACACACTTTTCCTTGTTTGGACACTCTTCCTTTCTTCCTTTTCTTTTCCTGGGACAATAAAATGTCTGCCTATGATGAGAAAAGGGGTCCAATCTGGTGAGTACCTGCCAGTTACCCCGATGGTGGTGCACCCGTGAGGGGTCATTTTTGTCCTTTCACATTTTTTTGCACTTGTTGATGGATTGCACAACTTGTGTATTGGGCTGAGTTTTCTGTTTGACTGTCTTTTGGAAATTCCTTCCATTTTTCTCATGTAAAGGGGGAAGTGTTTTTTAAAAAATTTTAAAAAAACATTGGGCGACACATAATATAGCACTTCCAAAAAGAAATGATAATGAGAAAGATGCTGTAGCAGAAGAAATTGGAAGGAGACACTCTTTCTGCTTAAAATAATTGATATTTGATTTGCCCAAGGGACAGGGTTATTGTTGTATTGATGATTTATGAGTGGAGGGCAACTCTGATTCTCATTTTCCCTCTTGGCTCCTATTGAAATAGAGTTGCCCATGCCGCCAATTCTAAGTTCAGACCCTCCAGAGTCACTGCCTCATCCAAATTAGATTCATAAAAGGAACATAAAGTAATTTGAGAACCACCCATCCTTAAGTCTACTATGGCCCAACGGCCCCATTTGTCTGTTAGACATCGTCCGATTGAACAGACATTTGATTTGATTGATATCATGACTCCTTGGGTCGTACATGACTGTTGTGAGGTGGCAATTAAAGAGTACCCCAGATCAGCTACTAAGTGACGATTACTCCAGGGCAAATGTGTCTCCTGGAGACATAAAACATCAGGTTGTATATGCTGTAGCTCTATAGCTACCCTCTTTCTTTTATTAATATTATTGAGACCCGAGATATTTAAAGAGCATATTTTATTCCCCCAAAGCACCATAATAAAGAATAAATGACATAGACGATTCAAAATTGCTTAATATTTTACCATAAACTTTCTGGTTGTTTAGAAGCGTTTTATCCATTCTATCACATCTCTCTCTTGCTCCAATTGTGGTTTTAACCAATTTTCACCCCACCTCAGTGCCCCTAGCCCCCGAACCCCTCCACCCCTGATCCACCTTACTTCCCCCCTCCCCTTCCACTTATAGAGGCTTTAGGACTTATGGTCCTTTAGATGTAAAGCTTCCTGTGTCCCCCTACCTTCTCTCACAAGAATATACATTTAAAGAAAACATATTAAAATTTACAGATTTAGGAGGATCAAAAAAAATCTAAACAATATCCTCTAGCTGCTCCAATATAGCATAGAGACCTAAATAGAATTCAAAAACTCTTTTGCGGGCATGTCACTTGTGAAAAACCGAATACGTTCCTGAAAAATAATTTTTAGCTTGGCAGGGTTCATTAAGTAAGCTTGAGCCCCCTTAGCCTGAAATTGAGTAATCAGCTGGTGGAGTTGCCAGCAGCTTTCCATTGTATAACGACAAAAATCAGGGGTAGCAAAGAACTTAAACCCCACCCCAACACTTTTCTTATTGGGACGTGCTAGCAAAAAACCATCCTCTCTAGCTAAAAAGCTATTGAAAGAAATCAAAATTAGTCTAGGTATAGCCTCAGCCTGTCCTGCCCTAAGACGGATATTAAATGGAAATATATGCGCTCTTTCAATTTCCCTATCCCAGTTCCATTTAGTCAGTTCAGGAAAGGCATTTTTTAAAAGTTCAACTATAAACTTGTGAGGATCTTGTCCCTCTTTTACTTCTGGAATCTGCATCAATCTAAAATTATTGCATCAAGCACGATTTTCAAAGTCAGCTATTTTCCATTGTGTATCATCTTTAATATTCCGTAATGATTCTGTAATTGCCTTCTGTTGAGCCAATTCATCTTCCAAGTTTGAAATCCTCGACTAGTCATAAAGTCAAGTCAAGTCAAGTCATAAAATTTGTATAGCGCACTACATACCCAGAGGGTTTCAAGGCGCTTAGGAGGGGGAGGGGGATTATTTGTCAATTATCCACGTTTTAAGCTGTTTTCTGAACGCTAGGTGATTTTGGGTGAGGCGAAGGTAGGCGGGGAGTGAGTTCCATGTTTTGGCCGCCAGGTATGAAAAGGATCTGCCTCCCATGGTGGTCTTGTTGATGCGAGGTACAGTGGCGAAGGCTTGGCTGGAAGAGCGAAGTTGGCGGGAGGGGGTGTAGAAGGACAGTCGAGAGTTGAGGCAATCTGGTCCGATATCGTAGAGTGATTTGTGTGCGTGGGTAAGCAGTCGGAACGTGATCCTCTTATTGACGGGTAGCCAGTGGAGGTCTTTAAGGTGACCAGAGATGTGTTCGTTGCGTGGGATGTCTAATATGAGCCTGGCTGAGGCGTTTTGGATTCGTTGTAGTTTCTTCTGGAGTTTAGCGGTGGTGCCTGCGTAGAGAGTGTTTCCGTAGTCCAGTCGGCTCGTGACTAGAGCGTGGGTGACTGTTTTCCTTGTTTCGGAGGGGATCCAGCGAAATGTTTTTCTGAGCATGCGAAGAATGTTAAAGCAGGAGGAGGATACGGCGTTGACTTGTTTGTTCATTGAGAGTGAAGAGTCCAGGATGACGCCAAGGTTCCGTGCGTGGTTTGTCGGGATGGGTGCTTTTCCAAGGGCTTCTGGCCACCAGGAGTCGTCCCATGAAGAGGGGGATGTGCCTAAGATGAGGACTTCTGTTTTGTCTGAGTTCAGTTTCAGACGGCTTTGTTTCATCCATTCGGCGACTTCTTTCATTCCTTTGTGTAGGTTAGTTTTGGCGGTGCTGGGGTCCTTGGTGAGAGAGAGGATCAGTTGAGTGTCATCCGCGTAAGAGATGATGTTGAGGTTGTGTTGGCGGGCGATGGCCGCAAGGGGGCTCATATATACGTTGAAGAGGGTGGGACTAAGAGAGGTTCCTTGTGGTACGCCGCAGATGATTTCAAAGGCCTCGGACTTGTATGGTGGGAGGCGGACTCTCTGGGTTCTTCCGGTGAGGAACGAGGTGATCCATTCCAGTGCTTTTCCTTGGATTCCGATGTCTCTGAGGCGTTGTAAAAGGGTGCTGTGGCAGACCGTATCGAAGGCTGCGGAGAGGTCGAGGAGGATGAGGGCCACTGTGTCTCCATTGTCCAGTAGAGTTCGAATGTCGTCTGTTGCTGCGATGAGGGCGGTCTCAGTGCTGTGTTTAGCTCGGAAGCCAGATTGTGAGGGGTCCAGTGATTTGTTGGCTTCGAGGAAGGCGGCGAGTTGGTTGTTGACGGCTTTCTCGATGACTTTGGCCGGGAATGGAAGAAGCGAGATGGGGCGGTAGTTTTTGAGTTCGGTGGGGTCCGCTGTAGGTTTTTTCAGAAGGGCGGTGAGTTCAGCGTGTTTCCAGTCTTCTGGAAAGGTAGCGGAGTTGAAGGAGCAGTTGATGACGTCTCGGAGGTGCGGAGCTATGACGGAGTTTGCTTTGTTGAAGATGTGGTGAGGGCATGGGTCTGTGGGGGATCCAGAGTGGATGGAGTTCATCAGGCGGATGGTGTCCTCAGTGGAGATTGGGTTCCAGGCGTTAAGGGTATTTCCGGGGGGTAGATGGTCAGCTGATGGTAGGGTGGGTTGGCTTCCGGGTTGGTTGTCAAAGCTGTTGTGGATGTCAGCAATCTTGTTGTGGAAGAATGAGGCTAGGGAGTCGCAGAGGGATTGAGAGGGGGTGATGTCGTTGGAGTTGGCCGAGGGGTTGGAAAATTCCTTGACGATGTTGAAAAGTTCCTTGCTGTTGTGGGCGTTGTTGTCAAGTCGATCCTTGAATGCTGTTTTCTTGGCCTTTCGGATTAGTTGGTGGTGGATGCGGGTGGCGCTTTTGAAGGTGTCCTTGTTGCTGGTGGATGGGTCTTTTTTCCAGGCCTTTTCAAGGGAGCGGCACAGTTTCTTGGACTTCTTGAGGTCATCGTTGAACCAAGAGGCCTTCTTGTTGCCACGTTTGTGTTGACGTTTTTTCAGTGGTGCTAAGGTGTCGGCGGTGTTGGATAACCAAACGGTGAGGTTGGAGGCGGCTTCGTTGGCGTTAGAAGAGAGGGCCGGGGAGGTTCGAAGGAGCGATGTGGAGATCTGATCCGAGGTGATTTTGTTCCAGTTTCTTTGTAGGGTTGGTTGGAGGTGGATGATGGGTTTCGGCTTGTTGTATGTGAAGTGAACGCAGCTGTGGTCAGTCCAGAGGAGATCCGTAGTGTGGCTGAAGGAGACATGGTTGCTGGAGGTGAAGATGGGGTCGAGTGTGTGACCTGCGATGTGGGTGGGGGAAGTGACCAGTTGGTGAAGTCCGAGGTTGGCGAGGTTGTCCACGAGGGTGGCGGTGTTGCGGTCGTTGATCTTTTCAATGTGGAAGTTGAGGTCTCCTAGAAGGATGTAGTCTTTGGAGGGGAGCGCGTGTGGGGTGATGAAGTCCGTGATGTCTTCACTGAATTTTGCGCGTGGTCCTGGCGGTCTGTAGAGGAGGGTGCCTCTGAGTGTGGTCTTGGGGTCGATGTGGATCTGGAAGTGAAGGTGTTCGGAGTTGGTGAGGTTGGCGTCAGAGCTAGTTGTGATGCGGATTGATTTCTTATGGACGATAGCGATTCCTCCTCCTGTATGGTCTGTGCGGTCCTTGCGTGTGATCTTATAGTCATCAGGGATAGCGATGGCGATGTCAGGGGCGGAGGAAGCGTTCATCCAAGTTTCCGTTAGGAAGGCGACGTCTGGAGAGATGGTGTCTAGTAGATTCCATAGGTCGATGGCGTGTCTGTGGATCGAGCGGGTGTTGAGAAGGATGCATTGTAGGTGGTTGGGGTCGGGAATCTGTGTTGTGGTCATAGCGGAGATGTTGTCGGTGCAGCTGAATTTGCAGGAGTAGCAGGAGAAAGGTCCATGAGTGTGTCCAGGAGCGGCTTGGACGCAGTTGGGGACGCGACCGGGGTCAAGGGCTAGGAGGGCGGCGGCATCGTAGGAAATGCGGGGGGGCTGGGCAGTGCGAGGGGCAGGGGGTCTGGCGCTGGGCGCGGTCCAGGCGCGGACGGGCGTAGACGGGCTTACCTTTGGCGCACCTTCGGCGTGGCCGTAGGGCGTGGACGCTGCGCGTTGGGTCATTAGTCATAAATGGACACAGGAGGGGGCGGAGCGAGGGAGGGGCCGCAGGGAGGTGTGATCGGGGAGGGGGGCGGGCTTGCAGGCACAATAACAAACAAAGAAAATGGCCGCAACAACACAGCGCTAGCACCACGAAATCGTCACAGCACAAGTGGGGAAAGTTATTGCAAGAGTGGGCAGAGGCACCTCTAAATGTGTGAGCAGCAGTTAGAAATTATAGTAAACCTTAAAAAACGCAGCAGGCAAAATAGCGAGTCACTCGAGCGATGTGGGCGGAGCTTACAGCTGATTAGCGCTATCGGAGTGCAGAGCCCAACCTAAACACAGCTGGTGGCAAATAAATACAAAGCGCTACGATATCCAGAAGAAATGCAAAGCGCTACAATACCCAGATTTCAGGGAGCCTGGGGGAGCGACCAATGCTGAGCGAGGTCAGGTTGGTCACAGCGGACGATCAGGAGGGTCCGTTCTATGTTATCCGTGGGAGGGAGGGGCCGCAGGGAGGTGTGATCGGGGAGGGGGGCGGGCTTGCAGGCACAATAACAAACAAAGAAAATGGCCGCAACAACACAGCGCTAGCACCACGAAATCGTCACAGCACAAGTGGGGAAAGTTATTGCAAGAGTGGGCAGAGGCACCTCTAAATGTGTGAGCAGCAGTTAGAAATTATAGTAAACCTTAAAAAACGCAGCAGGCAAAATAGCGAGTCACTCGAGCGATGTGGGCGGAGCTTACAGCTGATTAGCGCTATCGGAGTGCAGAGCCCAACCTAAACACAGCTGGTGGCAAATAAATACAAAGCGCTACAATATCCAGAAGAAATGCAAAGCGCTACAATACCCAGATTTCAGGGAGCCTGGGGGAGCGACCAATGCTGAAGCAAAATCTGCCTGAGATTTAACCAGACGTCGCACCGAATTCTGCAGCTTACGACATGAGTTTTGCGCCCTTTGACTTTCCTCTCGTGTCTCATCTCGGTGAGACATAATGGACTGGTATATAATTGATAAAGTAATATCTTCATCAGTATATTCTTTTTGTCCTTTATTGAAGGATTATAATTGGTGAGTTTCTACACCCTCCTTGTCCAAGACTGTATCACCTTTTTTCCGCACTGTATGAGGGCTACCATCAATAAAGTCCCCTGAGTCCTCCAAGCCGTTACTGCTTTGGGCGCTATCATCAGCCATATTCATCTGCCTAGAGTACTGCAGCGCTAGATCTTGACAAGAGGAAGTAGAGTGTTCTGAAAGAGAGTAAAAATCCCAAGATTCACTGTCCATTATATGTGCTTGTGTCTGTACCTGTGCTTGCCCTTCCCCTTGTGGCGCCTGTTGAGACTGGGGGTCAGCACCTTGTACTACATCCTCTGAAATAATATCTACATCGCCGGGGCCATTCGAGATCTGAGGAGTATTCCGATCATTCAAACCCTCACCATCCCCCGAGCCCGGGGAAGCCTCTAATGAAGTTACCTCAGCAGACACAGCAGTGATATGTCGCAAAACTTGCTGCCTTCAGTGGCATCCTCTGCCTCAGCAGCTGACCCTTCAATCTCTGCTATACTGCTATACTGACATTCAATCCTACTTGTCTCACTTCCAGGGCAGCATGTATCTTTTTCCCCTTCCGTTTCTCTTTAGAGGCTGAAAAGATTGCAGGAATAGTTCTGTTATCCCCCACGTTTGTTTTACCTTTAACCATCTCGACATCTGAGCTTTTAGCACTGGTGGAGCTTTTGACAGCTTTCTCCGTCTCTATCTCGCCAGTATCACCCTCCTGACCTCGAGGTCTGCCACGGATTCCCTTCGGCGGCATGGTTGCTTCGACGTTCTTCCCGGCAGAGTAAGCCCAGGTGGAACCACTCACAGCCTCCCACGCAGCCTCTCTCAGCTGTGCAGCAGCAGCAGTACCCGCCCACCAAGTGCGCCGGTACCTGGTGATTCCGATCGCGAAAGCCGAGAATGCTTCCAGCATCAGCTGTCTCCAGCCTTTTCAGCACACTCGCGCAAAATCCTTTTCAGCACGTAAGTGGCTTTAAAAGTTATATCTTTCGAGGTTCATTCCCCTCACTTCTGAATGACCGTCCTTGCTCCTCCAGCAGCTTCTCCAACAGCTTCTTGTGAGGTCCGGCGGGAGCGGTAAACGTACGCGTCCACTCGTGTGGCTGCCACCTTTTGCCTCCCTAGAAAAGTTAATTGCTAATTCCTAACTATAACGTGGCTGAAACCTTTGGTTTTTTCAGTGAATACATATATATATATATATATATATATATATATATATATATATATATATATATATATATATATATATATATATATACATATATATATATATATATATATATATATGAGCACTGAAAGCTCTAACAAGCAATGGCTTCACTTACCCAGGCCATGTGTATAGTGATTTCATGCAGTTTCACCACACATCTGCTGTTGTCTCATTTGAAAGTAGTCATGTCAGCAGGAATGAATGTCATATGCCAATCTGTATGTTTGACATTGTACAGAAGCCCACATGATATAATATTCAGTACATGACATGACATCATGGTGCCTCGCATTTCGAAAGTGCTATATTTTCATTAATTAAGGTTTTAATTCAAAATGTATGTAGTAGTGCTGTAGCATACTTTTATTCTACCTTTAAAGTAAATATATGTACTATAAACTATTTTTGTGTTTATTTTTTAGATAAATAAATTTTCCTTATAATGTACCATAGGGAGATTCCGCAAATGGGGTGGATATCACCATGTAATAAAGTATAGGGAAAAATAACCCCTACTCTCTCTCTTTGGTTTAGATATTCTTCATTTTTGATTCATGCCCCTTGGCCACACCCATATTTACACCTCTGTAGTACTGTACATGTGCGGATTATTATGAATGGGTGCTAGTTTATTCTGTACACGAGATGAGCAAACTCTCCGCTTTCATTTCTGACTGGTTCTTTGTGAATTGTCTTTATGAGTGCCATAATGTGGAAGACTCTCGTTCCCCCTGAGATCAGCCAAAAAGGAACTTCCTTGCTGAAAGCTATTAAAGACCTGGCTTTTTCAGAATAGATCCTCCTAAATTCCTTGAATGGGTCTGTGCTGCACTATCAGCACTGGGATGCCTAAGGGTAGCTATGCGATATGCATTGCAGCATTGTGATTGGCTTAGGGGAGCCTGGGTGCTTACGAATCACAGCGCTGCATTGCAGCTTTGTGATTGACTCAGAGGAGCCTATCCTGCCTCCTACTTCCTGTTCCAGCAGAAGCCAGGAAGAGGATTCTTTCCCCCTCGTCCCCATGCCCCACTACAGATTTGGGGGAACAACTGCGACAGTGTGCAATGGTGGGACAGCAGGAAATGTTTACTTGAAGGGTAAGCACAATGACAATAAAAGTCAAAACAAACAACAGTCGCATTTTGTTACTGGAGTTCATTGTCTGGACACACATGCAAGGGGTAAAGTTCAAATGCTCTTTGGCAGGGGACATTGCCAACATCATAGAAACAGATTAAAAAAACAGCAATCACTAGCAGTCAACAGTGCTGAAACAATCAGAAGGAGAATCACACCACCGAGATTCCAACTTGAGAATCCTTAAAGTCATGTTAAACTATGTAAAGGTCTTAAGAATCTGGAACAAAAGCAAAACAAGATGTAATGCAATGCCCTTTAGCTGTGTAAAGGGAGTTTTGAGATCGTGAATATATATCAGTTTGTTCTTGAAATGTTGCACTCAGTTTACAGGCCTATATAGGGCCATGAAAAAATATGACATCCAGAACAAAATACCGTGTGATATTTTCTATGAGCTTATTATGCATTCAAAGGTTCAATATCAATTAAGATAACATCTTACAAACGAACTGGCTCACTTATTTATTTCAATATGCATGTAGCAGCGACATTTCAAATGTTGATGAATTTATAGTGGTCTGGGAAACTGACGGCATACAGTAAAGAAATGAATTACAAGACTCTGAGAAACAGCTGCATTAGTGAGCCTACTTTATCCTATGGGCTGCCATGGTTAGAGTGCATGCCTCTTGGTAAGATTGGTAAGATAACCATGGTGCAACATATACTGATGAAAAACAATTACTAAAAAATGCTAGGACTCCCATATCCACTGTTTGGCGAGCTGTTGCAGCTCCTGGAAATTATACTTAGTGTAGTGAAAGGTCGAATGCATTCCCATCTCTTTGTAAGTTGATGTTTTTAGAAATGCTAGTTTCAAGCCTCCCAACACTTTTTCAAAGAGTGCAGAGTATGAAATTCCTGAATTTGTTGTTTATGGAATATCTAAGCCTGAACACCTTTTGTATCTTCCAAAAAGTCCTAACGCATGCACTACGCTCAGAAATTGAGGCACATAGAATATTGTCCATAATAAGACCATGCAACAGGCTCTGTATTTTGAAGATATCAAAATGTTACGAATTGACATTGCTTAACCTTTTGATAAATATTACCATGTCTGGTGGCCGCTGGGTGCTCTGAATATCAAATGAGGGGCCTGCAAGAATATAAAACTAGTTGCTATTTGCGCGGCGCTGAAAAAATAAGCAAACTAGTAAGCATTGGAAAGGAACTGGCTGGTGAAGTGGAAACACCTATCTGAGCTGCAGTGAAGCGCTGATAAGGCAGGTGGGGCAGATCAGAAGCTGAGACTGCTGCATACCAGAGATCAGGCTAGCAAGCACACCAGAGAATCTACTGGGCGCTGTGCATCGAAGGGAAATAAATGTTTAGCAAGCATGTCATGGAGGTTTGTGAGAGCTGTGAAAGGGTGAAATGGAGGGTAGAGGAAAGCACCACTATGAGTTAAGTTAACGATTAGGGAAGGGTAGAGCAGGAGCTGTGTTATTTGTGAGCATGGTGAAATG